>NW_026781959.1:1460000-1500000 GCF_031769215.1 Ylistrum balloti
GTACATTAGCTCTATAGATGTATTACACGACTAGAGAGTCCTCAGGTACATGTAGGTACATCAGCTCTATAGATATATTACACAATTAGAGAGTCATCAGGTACATGTAGGTACATTAGCTCAATAGATGTATTACACAATTAGAGAGTCCTCAGGTACATGTATGTACATTAGCTCTATAGATGTATTACACGACTAGAGAGTCCTCAGGTACATGTAGGTACTTCATCTCTATAGATGTATTACACGACTGGAGAGTCCTCAGGTACATGTAAGTACGTCATCTCTATAGATGTATTACACGACTAAAGAGTCCTCAGGTACATGTAGGTACACCAGCTCTATAGATGTATTACACGTCTAGAGAGTCCTCAGGTACATGTAGGTACACCAGCTCTATAGATGTATTACACGACTAGAGAGTCCTCAGGTACATGTAGGTACATCAGCTCTATAGATGTATTACAAGACTAAAGAGTCCTCAGGTACATGTAGGTACACCAGCTCTATAGATGTATTACACGACTAGAGAGTCCTCAGGTACATGTAGGTACACCAGCTCTATAGATGTATTACACGACTAGAGAGTCCTCAGGTACATGTAGGTACATCAGTTCTATAGATGTACTACACGACTAGAGAGTCCTCAGGTACATGTAGGTACATCAGTTCTATAGATGTATTACACGACTAGAGAGTCCTCAGGTACATGTAGGTACACCAGCTCTATAGATGTATTACACGACTAGAGAGTCCTCAGGTACATGTAGGTACACCATCTCTATAGATGTATTACACGACTAGAGAGTCCTCAGGTACATGTAGGTACATCAGCTCTATAGATGTATTACACGACTAGAGAGTCCTCAGGTACATGTAGGTACGTCATCTCTATAGATGCATTACACGACTAGAGAGTCCTCAGGTACATGTAGGTACACCAGGTCTATAGATGTATTACAGGACTAGAGAGTCCTCAGGTACATGTAGGTACATCATCTCTATAGATGTATTACACGACTAGAGAGTCATCAGGTACATATAGGTACATCATCTCTATAGATGTATTACACGACTAGAGAGTCCTCAGGTACATGTAGGTACGTCATCTCTATAGATGTATTACACGACTAGAGAGTCCTCAGGTACATGTAGGTACATTAACTCTACAGATGTATTACACGACTAGAGAGTCCTCAGGTACATGTAGGTACATTAACTCTATAGATGTATTACACGACTAGAGAGTCCTCAGGTACATGTAGGTACATCAGCTCTATAGATGTATTACACAACTAAAGAGTCCTCAGGTACATGTAGGTACACCAGCTCTATAGATGTATTACACGACTAGAGAGTCCTCAGGTACATGTAGGTACGTCATCTCTATAGATGTATTACACGACTAGAGAGTCCTCAGGTACATGTAGGTACATCAGCTCTATAGATGTATTACAAGACTAAAGAGTCCTCAGGTACATGTAGGTACACCAGCTCTATAGATGTATTACACGACTAGAGCGTCCTCAGGTACATGTAGGTACGTCATCTCTATAGATGTATTACACGACTAGAGAGTCCTCAGGTACATGTAGGTACATTAACTCTATAGATGTATTACACGACTAGAGAGTCCTCAGGTTCATGTAGGTACACCATCTCTATAGATGTATTACACGACTAGAGAGTCCTCAGGTACATGTAGGTACATCAGCTCTATAGATGTATTACACGACTAGAGAGTCCTCAGGTACATGTAGGTACGTCATCTCTATAGATGCATTACACGACTAGAGAGTCCTCAGGTACATGTAGGTACACCAGGTCTATAGATGTATTACACGACTAGAGAGTCCTCAGGTACATGTAGGTACATCATCTCTATAGATGTATTACACGACTAGAGAGTCCTCAGGTACATGTATGTACTTCATCTCTATAGATGTATTACACGACTAGAGAGTCCTCAGGTACATGTAGGTACGTCATCTCTATAGATGTATTACACGACTAGAGAGTCCTCAGGTACATGTAGGTACATTAACTCTATAGATGTATTACACGACTAGAGAGTCCTCAGGTACATGTATGTACTTCATCTCTATAGATGTATTACACGACTAAAGAGTCCTCAGGTACATGTAGGTACATTAACTCTATATATGTATTACACGACTAGAGTCCTCAGGTACATGTAGGTACACCAGTTCTATAGATGTGTTATAAAGTGTTAAGGGACATGCGTTTACAATAAGAAGAGGGGAAGCAAATTTTGTTTTGTTTGACGGGAATGCTAAATTCGCAAAAATTAAATTATTGCATAAACTGCCCGATGTATTGTTTCCCTGGATAATCTTTGAGAGTGTATAGAAAGGTGATTTGTACTAGGTTCTGTAAATCTTTTGTTTTGAGATCCGTGGTCATGGCTAAAATACTTTTAATAGCAGTTATTTGAGGGTTTGGGTGTGTGCGTTCAGTGGAGAGGTTTAAGTATATATACATATGTCAGTGGTTGAAGATATCGTGCTACTGCAGTTAATAAAGTGTAGAATTGTATGACGGTCATACGGGAAAAAATATTGTCTGATGGTGAAAAGAATGGATTTTTTTTCAGAAACAGGATCGTTACTATCTGCACTTAAGCGGAAATATTCAGATAATAGAAATGGTACAGGGAAAAAATATCGACATTCACTTTTTCATACCTCCTAACACAAGATATTACCTGTGTAAAGACAAGCAGACCGTTTAGAAATGATTTTTGTCTACAGTCTATTTTCTATTCTCCGTACACTGTGCATTCAATTTATAATGACTTATAATCTTGGTGTCCTATGTATCTTTGTAATGCAATGATAGTGTGTTGTATGGGGCAGCAAACCCTGCTATCATCTTCACAAAAAATGGAACAATAATTCATGTATACAAATAATCTATTAAAATTGATATTTGTAGGCCTGTGTACTGAGAGGGGTAGTAGAACACAGCGATTGTTTACACTTTCAAATCAACACTATTTATGTCCCCTGATCGAAGGTCGGGTGCATCTTGTTTTTGTACTGTCCCTTTGTTAATCAGATGCTAAATATACCTTACCCACAACTATCGTAAGAGGTATGGATTTCATATCCATATACGGCTTGTGTGTTCCTTGTGACAAAACTTTTCTGGTGGTACCGTGTGTTTTTAATTCTATTAATATTTAGGGCCACGATATCAAAGCTAGATCGACGTAAGATCTCTCTTTAGGAATTGGAATATTTACTATATCAAGCAAGATCGACGTAAGATCTCTCTTAAGGGACTGGTATCTGGGGGCTGGTTATAGTATGACTTCCGTTTAAACTTCCCGATATTTCAGCTTCCTTGTTAGTATTACAAGAAACGGAATTTCATTTACGCATGAATTTATGGCCACATGTTTCAATCTGTATAGATGTTTAATGCTTCTGGTATGCAATGGCTCCCGGGAATGGGACAATTTTATCCGTCAGAGTGAAAGTTGAGCCAACCATCAGCAGATATCAAAGCAACGTAGTCGTTACGTCAGAATTTGAAGTACTCGAACACAATTCATACCCATACACGTGAGTAAAGCGAGTACTTGTGTGACGTATTACGGTACCCGAGATTTCTTACATTATATTCCAATGATACCCGTGAACAAATCCTAAGACGTAATGCTTTAGATGTATGGATTTCTATATTTCTCTGTACATCACAACCATACCTATCCAGATCGCATTTCACCAAAGGTAGGAAATCTACGTTTTGTATATGTTTAGTTTCCGGACATTTTCTCCAACCCATGGTGTTAACATGTTACAGTGTATTCGATATACTAAGGTTTATAATCGATATCACGATTTCGTGATAAATGTCCATGGCTGAAAAACACGTGCTTTACGGGGATATAGGAGGATTAACATTATGGACAAATTCTATGTTTGTCATCATCATCCCATATACCTGTGTACTGTTTGTTGGTATTCCTACTGATAAGTCGTGACACTCATTTCCTTAAATATTTTAACATCTTGATTTATATGGTAGATGTGTTATTTTTACATCATGATTTATATGGTAGATGTGTTATTTTTACTGATCTTGATTTATATGGTAGATGCGTTATTTTTACATCTTGATTTATATGGTAGATGTGTTATTTTACTGGTCATGATTTATATGGTAGATGTGTTATTTTTACTGATCATGATTTATATGGTAGATGTGTTATTTTACTGGTCATGATTTATATGGTAGATGTGTTATTTTTACTGATCATGATTTATATGGTAGATGTGTTATTTTTACATCTTGATTTATATGGTAGATGTGTTATTTTACTGGTCATGATTTATATGGTAGATGTGTTATTTTTACATCTTGATTTATATGGTAGATGTGTTATTTTTACTGATCATGATTTATATGGTAGATGTGTTATTTTTACATCTTGATTTATATGGTAGATGTGTTATTTTTACTGATCATGATTTATATGGTAGATGTGTTATTTTTACATCTTGATTTATATGGTAGATGTGTTATTTTTACATCTTGATTTATATGGTAGATGTGTTATTTTATCTTGATTTATATGGTAGATGTGTCATGATTTATATGGTAGATGTGTTATTTTTACTGATTTATATGGTAGATGTGTTATTTATATGGTAGATGTGTTATTTTTACATCTTGATTTATATGGTAGATGTGTTATTTTTACATCTTGATTTATATGGTAGATGTGTTATTTTTACTGATCTTGATTTATATGGTAGATGTGTTATTTTTACATCTTGATTTATATGGTAGATGTGTTATTTTTACATCTTGATTTATATGGTAGATGTGTTATTTTTACTGATCATGATTTATATGGTAGATGTGTTATTTTTACTGATCATGATTTATATGGTAGATGTGTTATTTTTACATCATGATTTATATGGTAGATGTGTTATTTTTACTGATCATGATTTATATGGTAGAGGTGTTATTTTTAGACTCTATGTAACATGAATAAAACAAAGCATGTAAAGAGCGCATCATTTGGTAACTACAGCATTTTACAACGAATATCAATTCATTTAATTTTACTTAAATCGGGATAAATCATAATATGAATTCATCTGTAGACAAAGTAAATAACAAAACGACATCGCACCTACACCCACTATATAATATGAATGACATGGAACCAGACACCTACACACACTATATAATATGAATGATATGGAACCAGGCACCTACACCTACTATATAATATGAATGACATGGAACCAGACACCTACACACACTATATAATATGAATGATATCGAACCAGGCACCTACACACACTATATAATATGAATGATATCGAAGCAGGCACCTACACCCTCTATATAATATGAATGACATGGAACCAGACACCTACACCCACTATATAATATGAATGATATCGAAGCAGGCACCTACACCCTCTATATAATATGAATGACATGGAACCAGACACCTACACCCACTATATAATATGAATGACATGGAACAAGGCACCTACACCCACTATATAATATGAATGACATGGGACCAGGCACCTACACACACTATATAATATGAATGACATGGAACCAGACACCTACACCCACTATATAATATGAATGACATGGAACCAGGCACCTACACCCTCTATATAATATGAATGCACCTATACCCTCTATATAATATGAATGACATGGAACCAGGCACCTACACCCACTATATAATATGAATGACATGGAACCAGACACCTACACCCACTATATAATATGAATGACATGGAACCAGGCACCTACACCCACTATATAATATGAATGACATGGAACCAGGCACCTACACCCACTATATAATATGAATGACATGGAACCAGGCACCTACACCCACTATATAATATGAATGACATGGAACAAAGTATCTGCATTTTCATCAAGGAATCTAATTTATTTGTTTGATTAGTTACGTGGATTCGTCGGTTTTACAAAACGTCTTGTCCCAGCAACGGAATTACCTTGTCGACGTTTGGTTCCTAGACAATTCGATTTTTAAGGGGTTTTTCCCACTTTTGTTGTCACGGTTAGAAATTAAAAACAACACGAGTAGAAAGGATCGGTACGTCATTATCTAACATGAGCCGGAGACGATATATATCTGTGAAATCACAGCCTAACAGGACCCGGAGTCAGTATATATCTGTGAAATCACAGCCTAACAGGACCCGGAGTCAGTATATAACTGTGAAATCACATCTGTGAAATCACAGCCTAACAGGACCCGGAGTCAGTATATAACTGTGAAATCACAACCTTACAGGACCCGGAGTCAGTATATAACTGTGAAATCACAACCTTACAGGACCCGGAGTCAGTATATAACTGTGAAATCACAACCTTACAGGACCCGGAGTCAGTATATAACTGTGAAATCACAACCTTACAGGACCCGGAGTCAGTATATAACTGTGAAATCACAACCTTACAGGACCCGGAGTCAGTATATAACTGTGAAATCACAACCTTACAGGACCCGGAGACAATATCTACTCAACAAAAAAAAGAAAAGTTAACATGTTTCTTTGGCGAATACCTGTAAATGAGTGAAAACAAAATGACGTTTGTACAATATTAGAAAATGGTCATGTTTTGCATTACAAAATCCAAGGGGGTTACCAAAATCATTCCAGCGTGAAAGTCTGTATTAGCAAAAGAGCTGCACGAGGTTTTCTGCGACTAACTTGTATCTTCGCTTGAATTTCATAAACATTCAAACTGACAACTGTTCCTTAGATCCTTAGGACTTAGAAATCATCGAATCTTGCTATCTATCAACTTTATCATTATGCCCCGGCTGTCACAAGTACATAGAGAAAGGCCTGTAGGCATGATCCAGGCTGGGGAGTCTCGCCGTCGAGTTGCACGGCATTTTGGTTGCAGTGTTAAGACAATTTGCCAGTTGGTAAGTCGTTTAAACCAAACTGGATCAACATCCGATCGTCCCCGAAGCGGCCGACCTCGTAAAACGACCGCCAGGGATGACCGTCGTATACGATTGATACACTTGCGCAATCGATTAGTAAACGCAGTAGAGACTGCAAGGACATTGTTTGGGCGTCGTGTGTCCCCCCAAACAGTCCGCAACAGGTTGAGGGCCTACCAATTGAAAGCGCGGCGTCCCTACACTGGACCCAATCTGTTGCGACCGTCACCGTAATAATCGGCGTAACTGGACCCGTGTTCACCATCGTTGGGCCTTACGAAAATGGAACAATGTTCTGTTTTCAGATGAGTCCAGGTTTTGTCTGCAACACGGTGACGGAAGGCGCAGAGTGTGGAGGCGACGAGGGGAGCGTTTTGCGAACTGCAGCGTCGCAGAACGGGACCGCTTTGGCGGCGGAAGTGTAACGGTTTGAGGTGGTATTTGTGGGGGGACTCGTACCAGGCTTGTTGTGTTAAATGACATTTTAACCGGCATTCGATATCGGGACGAAATTTTTAAGACCAGTGGTTCTGCCATTCTTAAGACGCCATGGCGTTGGCGCCATTTTTCAACAGGATAACGCACCAGCGCACACCAGTCGCGTCAGCAGAACTTTCTTGCAGCAGAATAACGTACAGGTGTTAGATTGGCCATCTAAATCACCTGATTTATCACCGATTGAGCATGTCTGGGACGTTCTTGGGCGACGCGTGAGAGAACGTCAAAATCAGCCGTCAAACTTGCAGGAGCTGGCCCAAGCCTTGATCGCTGAATGTAACAACATCTCTCCTCGAATTATCCGCCGGTTTACGAGTTCCATGCGACGACGCTGCAATGCTGTTTACTTCGCAATCGGTGGCCATACCCGTTACTAATGGTGTTACCTTTGAAATTGACCCCAACGTCCTTTACAGTCGAATAAAATCAACTGAACGCAAAGTTTTATAATGAACCATGACTGCAGTTTTATCAGAATTGATCAATTACTTTATTCGTACATGATTTGTAAGGATAATGAAGGGGTTGATTAATTAATCACAGAATAAAGTAGTGTTACCTTTCTTTTTTTGTTTAGTATATATCTGTGAAGCGCTATGATATAACAGTGATGTAAAGTTTAAGTGATAATTCATGAAACATGTATACTGTTACTATGTAAATACAACACTATTGACTGGATTGTAAAATGAGAAAATCATACATACTTTTATGTAAAAAAAAATAACATAAATATCATACCGTCTTATTTTAGAGAATACTGTCAATTTTCTATGTCACAGGGTAAATTGGAGTAAGTGTCTGTTACGTCCTGTTTAATCTGTATTCGTTACTGTCCGTGCATTTACGGGTATGTCCTTATTTGGTGTTACCTGTTAGGTAGTGTCAGTGTCTGTCCTTATATGGTGTTGTCTTGAGACGTGTTCATGTCCAGGTGTGAGAGGTGAGGATGTCGTGCAAGAGTGAGTGTGTAGGGTAATAAAACTAGGGATATCCCTGGGTGCTGGGCAGAATCACAGATAAGCCACGTCGCTCTGGACGTCCTCGGGAGTCCAGGCGTCACATATAGCTATGGTTAAGTTACTGACACGACCCGACGGTCGGTGTAGTGATGTGGTTGTAATCCTAAACCAGGGGTATTAAGAAAACACGTTCAACATACAACGAATTCGAATTGATGGTGTGACATCTATTTAACTAGCAATTCAAACAGCTTGGTGAACACTGTACATGTTATGAGTTTGACACTTTGCTCATTAAAACATACTTTATGCTCACAAATCTTTTTCATTTATCAATAACTTGATCGAATATCCACATGACTGAGTCAGTCATTGTGCAGCTTCGAGGTCTTTAAATTATTTCTTTATTGATCAACACTTTTCAGTTGTCAAGTTGATCAGTATTTCCATTGTGGATAATAATTTGCAATACCAAGTAGTGATCGACAAGGAAACACACCATAATCTTCCTTGTATGATAAAATGATAAGATTATGATAATACTTCGTTTGAAATTAATATTTTTTTTATTAAACTTAATAACTTAATGTGAAATTCAATAGCATGGAATTGAGTGAAACGAACACAGACTGTTTCCTCCATAAACATAGACCTTTTCATCTATATACAGCTACATCTACCTCTATATATAGCTACATCTACCTCTATATACAGCTACATCTACCTCTATATATAGCTACATCTACCTCTATATACAGCTACATCTACCTCTATATACAGCTACATCTACCTCTATATACAGCTACATCTACCTCTATATACAGCTACATCTACCTCTATATATAGCTACATCTACCTCTATATACAGCTACATCTACCTCTATATACAGCTACATCTACCTCTATATATAGCTACATCTACTTCTATATATAGCTACATCTACCTCTATATATAGCTACATCTACCTCTATATATAGCTACATCTACCTCTATATACAGCTACATCTACCTCTATATATAGCTACATCTACCTCTATATATAGCTACATCTACCTCTATATACAGCTACATCTACCTCTATATACAGCTACATCTACCTCTATATATAGCTACATCTACCTCTATATACAGCTACATCTACCTCTATATATAGCTACATCTACCTCTATATACAGCTACATCTACCTCTATATACAGCTACATTTACCTCTATATACAGCTACCTTTACCTCTATATACAGCTACATCTACCTCTATATACAGCTACGTCTGCCTCTATATATAACTACATCTACCTCTATATATAACTACATCTACCTCTATATACAGCTAAATCTACCTCTATATACAGCTACATCTACCTCTATATATAACTACATCTACCTCTATATACAGCTACATCTACCTCTATATATAGCTACATTTACCTCTGTATACAGCTACATCTACCTCTATATACAGCTACCTCTATATACAGCTACATTTACCTCTATATACAGCTACCTTTACCTCTATATACAGCTACATCTACCTCTATATACAGCTACCTCTATATACAGCTACATCTACCTCTATATACATCTACCTCTATATACCTCTATATACATCTACCTCTATATACAGCTACATCTACCTCTATATATAACTACATCTACCTCTATATATAACTACATCTACCTCTATATACATCTACCTCTATATACATCTATGTCTATATACAGCTACAAGACAGTATTGTGCCCGAGGAATTGTTCTCTTGTCAAGTGATCCGGACCTAGAAATTGTGGGACTATCGATGTGTCTAATGCCTGTACTATGGAGTGGAAAGTTTTGGACACACTTGACATGGAAATTCCAAAAAGAGAAGAACACTGACTCCAGGAAATGTCGGTTTTCAGTTTTACCCAGAACAGTAATAGAGCATCGTGTGTAGTCTTGGTATATATACCAGATGAAAGATATGGGGAACAATGCGAGTGGATTTCGAGGAACTGATCTTTGGACCAACCTGTCCAGGCCATGCATGCCGAGTCATCAAGAGAAGAAAAGGTTATTGTAAACGCAGGCTGGTTCTGTGAAAGGACGTGCGACACCTCTAGGAGGTCATTAATGATTTCGGACGATTTTGATGGTAACTGAGATTCCAAGGAACCTCTACCATCAAGGACAACCTCTGTAGACGGATCTAAGTCGTTACCAATAAGGTGAATGGAGCAGACGCGGGATGAGGTGGGACACCACAGTTTGTGTGAATAGATCAGGTGATGTCTTGCACGTTTTGGTAAGACTGATGATTTTGTTCCATTTTTTGGAAAGGTAACAAGACAGAGACAGCATTTTTTTGTGTGAAGATGATCCATTCAAAAGATCATGAAGGGTCAGCAACGGCAGGATATGGGACGGGGAGTCGTCTTCTCCCTCTATTTCCTGGTTCTGCTCGGGTTCAGGTTCAGGCTGATTTTTGTTCCGAAGATACTTCATGTAGCACTTCTGGCAAATAAATGCTTGTTCCTTTGCTGACATCAATCCTTGTTGCACCAGCGTATCTAGGAGCCATTTATGTTGTGGACTATTTACATTGCGTGCACTTCTGTTCTTATTGCCACTACGTTTCTTGAAGTATACTTGACACTCTTCTCCAACACATTTACCCTCCATCTTGAAACAATAAAGATTGGTTTATGAAGCGTCGATAAAGTAACAAAATTGCAAGCCACCGATGATTGCTGTAAACAGCTAATACTTAGTAGTTTGGTACAATTATGCGAAAATGTGTGATAAATAACTAACAACTAATTACACAAAATAACAAGACACATTCAATACCTTCAAGAAGCGCAGAATTGATTGATTACTTAGAACAAAATTAAGTATTTCATATGGATAATCTATCTATTCGATGTGGCGTGGTCGGCAGGCACAAAGAAAGTGAGACAAGTCAGGGTTCCAACCCTGACAGAGCCACAACGCTTTGGAGATGGGACAATAAAACAAGGAAATTGAGACAGGAATAGCTAGCGTCGAGTGAATGATTTCGTAAACGTATAGACAAAGACAAGAAGATACGGATAAATGTACAAGGCCACACGATCAGAAAATTCAGAAGAGGACAGCTTGAGATAGAACAGTATTCATGTATCAGGGTGTCCTCAGTGTAAATCTTTATATCGATACTATTTATTTAGTCGTTACACATCATAAAACTGTCATGAAAATATCCGCTCTGATATTCAATATAAAAGTTTGTATATAATAAGCTATATAATAGGGTTTCAGACAAGGTTCTTACTTATTTCCCCTTTTCTTTCAATTTACAACCACATTCAGGCGGCGATATGAGAACGTTCCACCACATGGAATTAGCTGATTTTTGGTACACATATGAAACAAGTCAAGCTCTATCCGATTTTCTGATGGAAATTTGCATCCAAAACTATATAACGGGAGAAAATTGCAAATTCATGGCAATTTTCTTCATAATTGTGTCTCTGCAAGTGCATTTTCATCCGAGAATATCTTTTTTTTTATGTTTTATGAATAAACACGATGTTTTGGAAATATTTGTCAAAAGAAATGTATACTATGTTGCGAATTACAATTTCGAGATAACCTTCTTTAATTTACGAACTTATGTCTTTGATGCTGAAATTGACAACTTTATAAAAATACATTTTCACTGAAATTATGAAATCTGGGTGTCGGAAAGGTGTAAAATTATTTTTCGGAAAAGAAAAAAGCAGTAGTTGAGCTAGATAAGAAATTATACGGGGGCAGGCTCCTATGGAGAATTAACATTACTGGAAACAGGCCCTTTCACACTAAGACACATTCACACTCATTCCAACACGAAAGTTCAAAGTTCATAGTTCGTTATCCACACGGTACGACAGTCACAAGTTTCCCTCACGACAAACATCACTGAGGTCAACACCTGAACCGCAATCCAGGCACACGGACAAGCGCTCCGCAAGAATGTCCGGTACAGCAGTATCAACACAAAATACTTTCCCCGCAGGTACACTAGAGAAAAATAGCTGTTAGCACAAATAATCTGGCGCAGCTCCGCAGTAGCTGGTCATCTCACCAGTACGTCCATAACACCAGACGTCGACCACATGTAGGCGTAGTGTTACCGCCCGCTCCTTCCTTTAGCACGCTGACTCCCTGTCACACCGACGGACCTTCCTGAGGCTGACTCTATCTTGGACAAGTCCTGACGCCGAAGCCGTCGTGTAGCAGAGTCCTATTGGCTCAGGGACTAAATCCCGTCATGGAGAGCTTAAACAAACTCACACAACAAACATGACAAGTTCTCACTTGACAACCGTGGCAAACAACGATTAATACACATTAATACCCTCTCTTTAATAGTAATAGAATAAATACCCAAATTAATTACTAATATATGCCCAAATATTAATAATTAGATACACAAAATACTAACATAAACCCGTGTCGTTCTATTCCTAACACTAACATCCATGTACACAATAGCTAAGCTATGTCCCGTAAGGGCTTCCGTACATTTTTTACACAGGTGAAATTCATCAAACTAATTTACCTGTAACATATCACAACTTCAAATGATGGCGTATATTACAACATAAGAACTCTATACACACTATAACTAACAACATAACATAGCAATAACCTACATTTAAACAACTCTATATATAGCTACATCTACCTCTATATACAGCTACATTTACCTCTATATACAGCTACATCTACCTCTATATACAGCTACATTTACCTCTATATATAGCTACATCTACCTCTGCCTCTATATATAGCTACATTTACCTCTGTATACAGCTACATCTACCTCTATATACAGCTACCTCTATATACAGCTACTATATACAGCTACCTCTATATACAGCTACATTTACCTCTATATACAGCTACATCTACCTCTATATACAGCTACATTTACCTCTATATATAGCTACATCTACCTCTATATACAGCTACATTTACCTCTATATATAGCTACATCTACCTCTATATACAGATATTTTATCTCTATATACAACTACTTTACATGTAAACACAGAGACGTTTTACCTCTATTTATAGAACTTTTCATAGTAACACAGGTAGATCGACTGTTAACAACCAGGAAGTAACTTTGAAATATCTTACATATAAAGGATCTCAGAGACAAGTTGTTATTGAATGATTAGTGTCCTTGGTATATAAACGTAGGGTCCCGCTGTCTACTGATAAGGTAGGTATGGTATAGACATAACATTGGAAATATCCATCGAAATGACATGGGTTTTAATAGTTTATTCAGGAAGGGATTTCTGACATGAGTTCTGTAAAAGCAGTGTAGACATTTGTGAAAAACTATATAAATGATATATTTATAAAAATTGAGTAGATGTCTGAGGAAGTTGTGATTGCTCAATCGGAATATTACAATCGATGTATAACCTATTATCAATGATTTTGTGGAAGTTAACGTGTTATGGGGTTAGACTAAAGTGTTTTAAAGTAGCTTGACTTGTATCATATCACTTGTCCATTCAATAATACATTAAACGTACTGTGATATATAATCGTTTGTTAGTAAAGAAGTGCTGCTACGCCGTCCCAGTCAGCACCGGTCCAAACAGGAATAAGGAAGGCAGGGTAGGGGAGGAGGCACAGACTCTCGCTCATTTGACCAAATGCTTCACAAAGTGTAGCCGTAACAAGGACAGTATATTGTTAACATCTTGTATGTTTTTTTTTTTTTTTTCTATCGATTATGTACCATCTCGGATGTTATTGCTTAAACACTTTACGCTGGTCATTTGTCTGATGAAGAAGGCCATATAGTCATCGAAACGTCACACTCTAATCTTCTACTGGTTGTGTTATAAGATGAAGGTGACCGTGTAGTCATCGAAACGTCACACTCTAATCTTCTACTGGTTGTGTCATAAGATGAAGGAGGCTAGGGCAAATGTTACGTCTAAATATGATGGGATACACCTAGCCAAGCGTCCATGAGTGTTTGTGATCTTTGTCATACACCTGGTGATGTTCAATTATTTATGATAAGTATTTTTAAATCATGTATACAAACAGTTACTGGGTTGACTGTATGTGTCTTCTAACAGGAAGTAAAGTATAGTACTTACACAGAAACACACCAAAATATTCATATATTACGTATTTAAAATGCGATATAATTTGAATTTTGATATTTCGCGAAGTGTAGGTATGTTTTACGGTATTTTATGGGGATATGGTTTGTACTTCATACTGTTAAACAGGTGTTGTGTTTGTGGGTGAATGTAGAGTTATATCAATAATAATTAATATTTTATCGTAATACAAAGAAATATACAATATCTTCATAAATCTGACCGATTTATAAGGCACTTCCGGTACTGCATGTATAAATTATATTATAAGACATGAATCACAAACAGGATCATACAGCATATCTGTACATGTCGTACAGTGGTAAACAGGAACACAGAAGGATCATGGTATAGATAATCGTTTGTAATAAGATGATAAAATTTTCATAATATATTTAAATCATAACAGAACACAGTCAGGATCATACAGCATATCGGGTACATGTCTGTACAGTGGTCACAGTCAGGATCATACAGCATATCGGGTACATGTCTGTACAGTGGTAACACAGAACACAGTCAGAATCATAGAGTATATCGGGTACATATCTGTACAGTGGTCACACAGAACACAGTCAGGATCATAGAGTATATCGGGTACATATCTGTACAGTGGTCACACAGAACACAGTCAGGATCATACGGTATATCGGGTACACGTCTGTACAGTGGTCACAGAGAACACAGTCAGGATCATACGGTATATCGGGTACATGTGTGTACAGTGGTAACACAGAACACAGTCAGGATCATACAGCATGTCGGGTACATGTCTGTACAGTGGTCACACAGAACACAGGATCATACAGCATGTCGAGTACATGTCTGTACAGTGGTCACACAGAACACAGTCAGGATCATACAGCATATCGGGTACATGTCTGTACAGTGGTCACAGAGAACACAGTCAGGATCATACAGCATATCGGGTACATGTCTGTACAGTGGTCACACAGAACACAGTCAGGATCATACAGCATATCGGGTACATGTCTGTACAGTGGTCACAGTCAGGATCATACAGCATATCGGGTACATGTCTGTACAGTGGTAACACAGAACACAGTCAGGATCATACGGTATATCGGGTACACGTCTGTACAGTGGTAACACAGAACACAGTCTGGATCATACAGTATATCGGGTACATGTCTGTACAGTGGTAACACAGAACACAGTCAGGATCATACGGTATATCGGGTAAATGTCTATACAGTTGTAACACCGAACAAAATCAGGATCATACGGCATATCGGGTACAATGAGACATGCATATACATGTTTGTTCATAAAGATAGGTACATACTGGAACAATTTTGTCCATAGCACATGATTTCCATAGAGAATACAGTCATTTGGTTCATCTAGAACCTTCAGGTGTCGCCAACACAGGACCACCTAGAACCTACAGGTGTCGCCCACACAAGGCCATCTGGATTCATACATAGATTAGCCTGAATCGAACTTTGTCATAAGTAAATATAGGCCATCTCAGTTCCAACTTCATAACTGTGTTTCCAGCTAAAATGTACTTACGTTAGACTTACTTTTTATAGCAATATGTCATCAAATTTCCTAAAATACAGCCATAGATTCATTATCCAATCCATTCGTAGGCATTTAAAATGATGGCGCATTCCGCCTTAAACCTGCCGCATTTCAACACGCGAGGTCCACTTACCCATGACGCCATACATTATACCAGTCAATGCACGATAATATAAAAACTGATATCATGGTTATCAGTTATATCATTTCATAATTATTTAAGTATATGATGTACGTTTATGAACTACTATGTTAAAAATGTTTGTTGGCTTATGTATTGTCGTGAACTAACATTGCTACTAAAGTATTCCCATGTCGTGTACGTGTATTTAAACCACATACCATCGGTTACTATGCACAAGTAAGGTCAGGTTCACTATTATAAAGTAGACGAAATTAATCACAGACTGGCAACCTCTAGATACATGGTATCTCCGACTAAACAATATTTTATATGTATGACTCACCACAATCTGTAGTTTGTGTTTGTTTTTCTCTGGTGTCACATGGTATGTTTGTAATACCTGTCGCTAATCCGTGTATCCTAAGACTAAACCATAAACGGATGAGAATTCCGACTCGATAATCAATTTAAAATACTTAAAAAACAATAAAGCATATTTGACTATGTAGAACTATAAAAATATGTTTGTGATCTTAACATAGGTATTAACAGGGTATGAAGATTATGATCCATTAAAACTTTTTCCAGCACACTTATTCCAACCCTGCCCTGGATTTGGACCACTCGTGGAGCCGCTTCACCGTACGGTCTTCTGTATTACGGCATAGCCTCAACCACAGTCGACATACTTCCAGTTTTTGCTGGACAGTCATCCTTAATCCCCTCTGGTCGTTATATTAGATGTGTTATTACCTGTACCGAGCGACACGTGTGCTATTGTCCTTCCCCATCCTACCGTTAAGGACATAAAAACTCCAACCCCTCCACTCCCCCGTTTGGCATTACGATGTACTGCACAACGATTACGACCAATCCATCTGTTATCGTTTACTTTTAATGATAGGCCAGCCAAGTTCGATAACTCTGCAAACAACAGGGATCCTATCTTCTATGTGTATTGTTATGTCTCCGTCTGTCGGTATACTGACGATGTTCGTTAGCCACGGTGCCACGATCTCCCCATCGTCTGTCCTCTCTATGTTGTTTTTGTTCTCTGGCTGGGTGATTTCCTGTTGCCGATCCCCACCCGTGGGCTCATGTCCTTGTGTACGTTCGCGTTCACTCTTTGTTGGTGTGGGCACTACACGAAAGACGATTTACATGATCGGGCGGAATCAGGGTAGAATAGCGTCGTTGTAATTATTTTAACGAATTTCTTTGCATATCTTCATATGTTAAACACTATGAACAGTTTTTAAAGACGTATTCCATAAAACACACATATCTGTTTTGATTGCGCAAGACCGAAAGACGATTTAAAGGATCGGACAGAATCGGGGTAACATATGATGGTATTAATCCTGTAAATTCTGCCCGATCCTGCCTGATTCTGCCCGACCCTGCGTGCTTCGTTTGTCAAGTTTGTCAAATGATTTACTCCTGATTTGTCAAAATTACCTTGTAATGTTCTGTTTATCTTTTTCACAGTGTATCTAATTCAACTGGCAGTCAAACAAAGCGTGACCTAATCAACGCAATTTCTCTTCAAAAAGTCATGACGAGATTGTGGATATTTGTGACCTTTGCGGTTGTTGGTGTGTGTGCTGATGCAACTTCCTTCCAACGCGCCGTCAGCGATGGGTGCTCTGTATGTAAATGTCATAACGTTACTGCGGATTGTAGAAACCTGAAGCTACAAAATATCCCAACCCTGCGCAGCAACATCACACATGTCTTGCTGTCATGGAACAATTTCACACACGTTACAAGTGATTTATTTTCGAACATTAAAGCGCTGAACATTACAAGCATTAAACTTGATCACTGTAACATAACGAGTCTGTCCAATAATTCATTCAGGGATTTGCATTGGTTAAGTCACTTGAACGTCAATGGGAACAGAAAGCTACGTTTAGAGGAACTGCTAGCGGCTTTGGAGATGACAAATATAACAAAATTAAATATGGACTGTATGAACTATATGGACATAAAATGGATGTACCCACATGTGTCTCCTCTCAGAAACATACGTCACGTAACTCTCAGGTCCAATATAATCGAAAAGTTCAATGCTTCTTTTTTTAGCCACGTGTTTCCGTTTCTTCAAAGTCTAGACCTGACAAACAATAGCCTCGAAACGTTTCCATTCGCTGAAAATTTAAGTCACATTGAACTCGTTAACTTGTCCGATAATAGAATTGAGTCAAATGGACTAAAATTCTGTGGGAACTTCTCAAACAAATTGCGGATTCTGGATCTCTCTTGGAATTACCTGTCTGACATTTCAATTTTCCTCTCAGAAGGCCATTGTCTTTCTCAATTGGAGGACTTAATTTTGAGTAATAACTATCACATTTTCAAAATTCCAGATAATGTCTTTTCTCGGCTTCCAAAAATTAGTAAAATCTTACTTAAATACGTAAGTGAGAGAGTGGATATTGGTCCACATGCCTTTAACGCTTCCACGCTGCATGAACTTCGTCTTACTACAAGTGAAAAATTACATCTTCGAAGCGAACATATCAAAATGTTCAAACAAAGTCCCAATATACAGACGATACATTTCACCAATGTCATTTTCAAGAATGTATCCGAACATCTTTCGGACATGTTCTCCCATTTAGTCAATATGAGAGACTTCAAAATCAAATATGGCATGGTCGATAATATTTCCTTTCTTTCAACAATGACAAATTTGACAATACTTCAGCTGCAAGGTAATTATATAAAAAGATGGGATTCCGAAATTTTCACGAATTTACCTTTAAAAGAAATAATTTTATCGGGAAACCAAATTGCAGTGTTTAATGAAACCTCTTTTCCAATGCATATCTGGAACAATTTGAGATATTTCTCTGCTTCAAATAACCCATTCCAATGCACGTGCGACTTTTTGTGGTTTAGAGACTGGCTAGCAGAAAACCACGAAAAACTCAGTAAGCATTATCCAAAGTTATATGAGTGTTTGTACCCGGATGAATGGAAGGAAAAGACCGTGGACCAATATGAACCTGACAAACACGAATGTAATCCCCCTGTTCGAGCCCAGGATGTTATCGGGGTTGGATTAGGCTGTTTAGCGGCAGTGCTCCTGCTACTAGCATTTATCGTGTACAAAGGACGTTATCATATAAAACACAGAATGCTACTTGTTCGCTCCTTACAACCATACGACCATCTTCCAGACGGCGAAGAATTTGTGTATGATGCGTTCGTTGCACATCACATTGACAATAGACTCTGGGTAATTAATCATCTACTTCCGTTCCTAGAGAAACAGCGGAAGCTTCGTCTTTGCCTCCATGAGAGGGATTTTCTTCCGGGTAATTTCATTGCAGATAATATTACAAACAACATGAAAGTGAGTCGGAAAGTGATACTGGTTTTCTCACGTGACTTTGTTAAAAGTGAGTGGTGTCAATTTGAGGCGACGACGGCCTACCAGAGGGTGATAGCAGAAGGTACAGCGTCAGTTGTAATCGTCATGTTGGAAGACATCAGCCATCAACCTAACCATGATACTATTCAGAGCCTTATACATGCCGTTACCTATATCGAGTGGAAAAATGATAAGAGTACTCGGCCGGAATTCTTTCAGAAACTTTTAGATGCACTTCAGTGATTGACTCACAAAGAACCGAGTGTCTGTATTTTCAGTTTTGTTTGTGCCATAAGCTAATGGGCGTGGAACAGGTCAACGTTCTAAACGCTGAATTTCTGAGCTAGACAAATTATTTGATATAATACAAAACTTTCAAAATGTAAGAGTCTTATAAGAAGAGAGACAACTCTGATTTAAATGCCACCGTCATTTTTATTTTACAAAGCCGACAGTTGTGATTTCAATTTTCTACAATATTTTGACCGCAGTACTAACATAATGCAACGATTCCATTTGGTTCCCTGGATGTTTGTGTGTAAGTAGTGAACAGAGGTTATTATTCATATTTCAATGTCTGCGTTTTGTTGTGGAATCTACCCTACATTTTGTAAAGCATTTATAATTTCACTATAGTGACCATGTTAAAGCACATTTTAACATTCTAATAGAGCATTTGCTAACCTTTTACCTGACGATGGTCTAGTGAAAACTTGAACACCTCCTTTTAAATGGATAGATTTCGGCTTTTTTCCACATCCGTTTGGTTGCGGTCAAGATTTGTAATATTAAAAATTAGACTCTTCGCAAAATTACAACACTCTCTGGAAGAAATTGATAAAGATTATCAGCTTCAAACTACCGCTAGTCGACACTCGCTGTTAAGTCTACCACCTATCGCTCTTTTGATCGGAGAAGCCGAGTTCATCACGTGACCATTCGGAGCCTCGTTTTAAGCCGCCGTTTTGATATGGTATCATACTATGTATAACTATGTAATTAGCTAAAACTTAATTTGCCCGCCATGTTTCAATTCTTACTTTGTAATATGACCGCTTGTTTCACGCTATACGCATGACAGAGCGAAGGATATTAATTTAGATACATCTTAATCTAAAATTGCGTGCGCAAAGACATTGTTTACACTCTCTGAACGATAATATGAATTAGTGTTGGGTTGTTCTTAATTTATTTTATTTTTTTACTTTTTATTTTTTTTTTCATGTTGTTAATAAAATGGTTATGCAAACTTTAAAATATCATAATTACCAGAAAGTACACAATTTTAGCAGATATTCAAATGTTATCATGTTTTTAATCAGTTATGAAATGAATATCTAACCATTTAGTTCCTTTAGGCCATCACTGGTACCGAGGTTGCTCACAAAGCATAGACTTTAATCCCCAGTCAGCTTATATGTATATAATTTATAACTGAAATTTCAGGTAAAAATTACACTATATACATACCTGTTTACATTTTAAACGATGGGTATGGTATGAACATCGAAAAAAGTCCAAATCTGAACAGATTATGTTGTAAAATTTTTTAATGATTTAATAGTTCGATCATACTCTTTATACAATAAGCGGATCATCCCTTTGTAGAAAATTAATTCGAATCTCCCAGAGTTACTTCCCCTCGTTTCACTGTATCATATGGTAAGTGATAAGCTTATGAGGGCCAAGAATGTAGAATCAGTTTTCAGTTTTTCCAACGCTTATTTGTGGATTTATATATATATATAATTAAGTCGTAAGAGGAAGATACAAAGTCCATTCTACTCAATGTTTTAATTAAGTTGTGTATTGTTTATGTAAATGTATTTATTGTTATTTAACCTATAAAAACAAGAGCTGTTTCCAGACTGTAAGTAGTTTCTGAGATAATGGATTCTGGTTTATTATCATGAAGGAACGAAACGTTTGTGTAGGTCCTATATCGATAGATTTATATATCAGTGCTGGATATCCAAGTCAGATCAGCTGCATTTATTAAGATGCCATGATGTTCTGCGATTTCCTCTGTTCAACTTATTTGAGTGTTTTACACAATAATACAGCTGTGTTCTGTAATCGATGATGGATGGACTTTGTACGCACTATATTTTGTATGACTGTGTCTGATGTTTCATGACTCGGTTGATTGTTACCTTATGTGTACGTAAACCTGTTCTTAGTGATTTTTCAGTCTTCAAACTGGCTTACTGGCTGTCAAAACTTGATTTATACGTTAATAGCTTGGGGTTACTTTTGATGTTTATAATTGCTTCCATCTGTTTTTATCATTTTATCTTAAATATTAAATGTTCTACAAGTCCTGTTTCTATTGTTAAGTACTGTTATGTATCAGCCTAGGTTAGTGTGAGCATGCCAGCCTAGATTAGTGTGAGCATGCCAGCCTAGTTTAGTGTGAGCGTGCCAGCCTGGGTTAGTGTGAGTAGTGAGCATGCCAGCCTAGGTTAGTGTGAGCATGCCAGCCTAGGTTAGTGTGAGCATGCCAGCCTAGGTTAGTGTAATCATGCCAGCCTGAG
Source organism: Ylistrum balloti (assembly GCF_031769215.1). Taxonomy (NCBI): domain Eukaryota; kingdom Metazoa; phylum Mollusca; class Bivalvia; order Pectinida; family Pectinidae; genus Ylistrum; species Ylistrum balloti. The sequence goes on from NW_026781959.1 coordinate 1,482,178, forward strand.
TTAGTGTGAGCATGCCAGCCTAGGTTAGTGTGAGCATGCCAGCCTAGGTTAGTGTAATCATGCCAGCCTGAGTTAGTGTGAGCATGCCAGCCTAGCTTAGTGTGAGCATGCCAGCCTAGCTTAGTGTGAGCATGCCAGGCTAGGTTAGTGTAATCATGCCAGCCTGGGTTAGTGTGAGCATGCCAGTCTAGCTTAGTGTGAGCATGCCAGCCTAGGTTAGTGTGAGCATGCCAGCCTGGGTTAGTGTGAGCATGCCAGCCTAGGTTAGTGTGAGCAAGCCAGCCTAGGTCAGTGTGATCATGCCAGCCTAGATCAGTGTGAGTATGCCAGCCTGGGTTAGTGTGAGCAAGCCAGCCTAGGTTAGTGTGAGTATGCCAGACTAGCTTAGTGTGAGCAAGCCAGCCTGGGTTAGTGTGAGTATGCCAGCCTGGGTTAGTGTGAGTATGCCAGCCTGGGTTAGTGTGAGTATGCCAGCCTAGGCTAGTGTGAGTATGCCAGCCTGGGTTAGTGTGAGTATGCCAGCCTGGGTTAGTGTGAGTATGCCAGCCTGGGTTAGTGTGAGTATGCCAGCCTAGGCTAGTGTGAGTATGCCAGCCTGGGTTAGTGTGAGTATGCCAGCCTGGGTTAGTGTGAGCAAGCCAGCCTGGGTTAGTGTGAGTATGCCAGCCTAGGTTAGTGTGAGTATGCCAGTCTAGGCTAGTGTGAGTATGCCAGCCTAGGCTAGTGTGAGTATGCCAGCCTAGGTTAGTGTGAGTATGCCAGTCTAGGCTAGTGTGAGTATGCCAGCCTAGGCTAGTGTGAGCATGCCAGCCTAGGTTAGTGTAATCATGCCAGCCTGAGTTAGTGTGAGCATGCCAGCCTAGCTTAGTGTGAGCATGCCAGCCTAGCTTAGTGTGAGCATGCCAGCCTAGGCTAGTGTGAGTATGCCAGCCTGGGTTAGTGTGAGCATGCCAGTCTAGCTTAGTGTGAGCATGCCAGCCTAGGTTAGTGTGAGCATGCCAGCCTGGGTTAGTGTGAGCATGCCAGCCTAGGTTAGTGTGAGCATGCCAGCCTAGGTTAGTGTGAGTATGCCAGCCTGGGTTAGTGTGAGCAAGCCAGCCTAGGTTAGTGTGAGTATGCCAGCCTAGGTTAGTGTGAGCAAGCCAGCCTAGGTTAGTGTGAGTATGCCAGCCTCGGTTAGTGTGAGTATGCCAGCCTGGGTTAGTGTGAGTATGCCAGCCTGGGTTAGTGTGAGTATGCCAGCCTAGGCTAGTGTGAGTATGCCAGCCTGGGTTAGTGTGAGTATGCCAGCCTGGGTTAGTGTGAGTATGCCAGCCTGGGTTAGTGTGAGTATGCCAGCCTAGGCTAGTGTGAGTATGCCAGCCTGGGTTAGTGTGAGTATGCCAGCCTGGGTTAGTGTGAGTATGCCAGCCTAGGTTAGTGTGAGTATGCCAGTCTAGGCTAGTGTGAGTATGCCAGCCTAGGCTAGTGTGAGTATGCCAGCCTGGGTTAGTGTGAGTATGCCAGCCTGGGTTAGTGTGAGCATGCCAGCCTAGGTTAGTGTGAGCAAGCCAGCCTAGGTCAGTGTGATCATGCCAGCCTAGATCAGTGTGAGTATGCCAGCCTGGGTTAGTGTGAGCTAGCCAGCCTCGGTTAGTGTGAGTTAGCCAGACTAGCTTAGTGTGAGCAAACCAGCCTGGGTTAGTGTGAGTATGCCAGCCTAGGTTAGTGTGAGCATGCCAGCCTGGGTTAGTGTGAGTATGCCAGCCTGGGTTAGTGTGAGTATGCCAGCCTAGACTAGTGTGAGTATGCCAGCCTGGGTTAGTGTGAGTATGCCAGCCTGGGTTAGTGTGAGCCTGGGTTTGTGTGAGAAAGCCAGCCTAGGCTAGTGTGAGTATGCCAGCCTGGGTCAGTGTGAGTATGCCAGCCTGGGTTAGTGTGAGTATGCCAGCCTGGGTTAGTGTGAGTATGCCAGCCTGGGTTAGTGTGAGTATGCCAGCCTGGGTTAGTGTGAGTATGCCAGCCTAGGCTAGTGTGAGTATGCCAGCCTGGGTAAGTGTGAGTATGCCAGCCTGGGTTAGTGTGAGTATGCCAGCCTAGGTTAGTGTGAGTATGCCAGTCTAGGCTAGTGTGAGTATGCCAGCCTGGGTTAGTGTGAGTATGCCAGCCTGGGTTAGTGTGAGCAAGCCAGCCTAGGTTAGTGTGAGTATGCCAGACTAGCTTAGTGTGAGCATGCCAGCCTGGGTTAGTGTGAGTATGCCAGCCTAGGTTAGTGTGAGTATGCCAGCCTAGGTTAGTGTGAGTATGCCAGCCTGGGTTAGTGTGAGTATGCCAGCCTGGGTTAGTGTGAGTATGCCAGCCTGGGTTAGTGTGAGCATGCCAGCCTAGGTTAGTGTGAGTATGCCAGCCTGGGTTAGTGTGAGTATGCCAGCCTGGGTTAGTGTGAGTATGCCAGCCTAGGTTAGTGTGAGTATGCCAGTCTAGGCTAGTGTGAGTATGCCAGCCTAGGCTAGTGTGAGTATGCCAGCCTGGGTTAGTGTGAGTATGCCAGCCTGGGTTAGTGTGAGTATGCCAGCCTAGGCTAGTGTGAGTATGCCAGCCTGGGTTAGTGTGAGTATGCCAGCCTGGGTTAGTGTGAGTATGCCAGCCTAGGGTAGTGTGAGAATGCCAGCCTGGGTTAGTGTGAGAATGCCAGCCTGGGTTAGTGTCTTGGTTAGTGTGAGTATGCCAGCCTGGGCTAGTGTGAGTATGCCAGCCTGGGTTAGTGTGAGTATGCCAGCCTAGGATAGTGTGAGTATGCCAGCCTGGGTTAGTGTGAGTATGCCAGCCTGGGTTAGTGTGAGTATGCCAGCCTGGGCTAGTGTGAGTATGCCAGCCTGGGTTAGTGTGGGTATGCCAGCCTAGACTAGTGTGAGTATGCCAGCCTGGGTTAGTGTGAGTATGCCAGCCTGGGTTAGTGTGAGTATGCCAGCCTGGGTTAGTGTGAGTATGCCAGCCTGGGTCAGTGTGAGTATGCCAGCCTGGGTCAGTGTGATCATGCCAGCCTAGATCAGTGTGAGTATGCCAGCCTGGGTTAGTGTGAGTATGCCAGTCTAGGCTAGTGTGAGTATGCCAGCCTGGGTTAGTGTGAGTATGCCAGCCTAGGCTAGTGTGAGTATGCCAGCCTGGGTTAGTGTGAGTATGCCAGCCTAGGCTAGTGTGAGTATGCCAGCCTGGGTTAGTGTGAGTATGCCAGCCTGGGTTAGTGTGAGTATGCCAGCCTAGGCTAGTGTGAGTATGCCAGCCTGGGTTAGTGTGAGTATGCCAGCCTGGGTTAGTGTGAGTATGCCAGCGTATTTTCCGCAGATCAAGTTATAGAAATTTGAATGATCATATCCTGATGCTTTATGTTGAAAAAATATCATATCATATCAATCAGTGGTTGCGAATCGCATTTCCTTTCAAAATATGGGTCTATGGTATTTTTTGTATGATTCGAACTGACGCGTTCTGGTCATAAGATAAGAAAACCAGCTAATCTTAACATGTACCACCTAATAATGGATGGTGAGATTTAACAACCGTACTTTTAAGTTATCTAATTGCATATTGCTTTGCTCAAAACTGATCCGATTATCGTTCAATTGATAAAAACAAAAAACAAAATCAAAACAAAAGTTTCTTTTTTAAACACGCTAAGTTGATGTATTTATTTAATATGCATTCAAATACATATACCTATCCTTGTTATCTTCTAGATTTTACACAGTACTGATTTTAGTGAACTGTGACTGTGTGGTCGTTTTGCGGTCTTATTTCTTTCACTGTGGTGCTTTTCTGTGACGTCATTATTGCCTTCTTTCATATAAATGGAATAACAAATATTTCCTTGGATATCGGACTTGAGAAGTTACGTCTCCGTTACCTTATTTCACGATGACGCCTTTGGTTCTCCAAACGTAATGAATTGCCCTCCAAACTACAGCCGGACCAAGATTTTGACCTTTTTATTGTGGTGCTGTTTGAATGTTTTTCCTTGCCAGCCTCGATGAACATGCCCGATTGGAACGTGCATTAGTAACACCAATATAAAGACTTTTTCCAGTATATTAGTAACTGACTAATTGTTCAACCTTAAAAAATTGAACGATAACTTTTTTTCGAAACATCTTACCCTAATAAAAGAATATTAAGTAAACTCGCGTGGATCATCATTCTTTGATAATCGTTTCATTAGTCGTTCTGTCTAACATCATCGACACATTTGATACAGCAGATAACCATTGCTTCACTGTATGTTATACACTGGTCAATGGCCGTGAATGGTTAGCGTTGGTTGATGGCGGCTTTGAACTGTAACTAGAAGTATCTTTTTACGAACACTGATATTTTACTGTATTTATGATAAAAAACAGAAACATATATCTATTATTGATTATTTTACTGTTACAATACAAAAACAATCCCACCAGTACGATATTTTAACACTTTTATTTATAACCGTCAACATTACAAAATGTTGATTTCAACATTACAAATTGTTGATGTCTACATTACAAATTGTTGATGTCAACATTACAAATTGTTGATGTCAACATTACAAATTGTTGATGTTTACATTCAGGACAAAAAGTAACAACAAAGAATCACAGTAAGTAACATGTAATAACAGATAGATGTAAGACGCATACAAGTCGGACTATTATAAAGAAAGCTACAATAGAATATATAAATATGATCTGTGATGGGTGCTATGTACACTATATACAGTCCTGTTGATTATACAGTCGTTAGAATGCCAGCATGCTGTCTGTTCACTTACTCATCGGTAGAAAATTGTAAAGGTGCTTGATGGCATCTATTATGATCTATTCCCGATACATAATTACCAAGACATCGAAAACAAAACCGGTACTGACATGATGGGTACTGACAAGTCATGGTTAGACACCCGGCCACATGTTCAATAACACTCCAGCATTTAGGACATGCCCGGCGCATAAGAGCTGTCGAACATCCACGTAGTTTTGGTGACTTATGGAGGAGCGAAATCATGATGTCATCCGGATATACGTTTGTAGATTCTATTTCCTGTTGTTTGATCCTATTTTTGTCGAGCTTGGTTTGAAATGATTTCTTTTCTGTTTTGGACATAGCAGCAGATAATTGGACGGTGTAGGAATCCCATTTGGACCCACATTTGTCTCCCTTGATGGTTGTGACGTATGGGCAAGTGATTGCAGAACTTCCTTTCTCCAGCTCATGCCAGCAATAGTCGTACAGTGCCTGAGGTGCTACAATATCAAAGGCATAACGACATTCAAAACTTTATCACAACTTTCTTTCAAAAGGAAGTGCCGTAATGCACTGAATTTAGATAACGTTATCTCGAATAAATTCTGTTTTTAGACAAAATAGCAAATGGTACAGAAGTCTGATGAATAAAGCTTCAGCAGAAAGGATTATTTTTCAAAGACATTCAGAATGAAATGATACGATTTTGGGCGAAGAATTTATCGGTCGATTTTAAAAACACATTTTGAATGAATACTTGGCACTTATCAGTCGAGCTTACTTAGATCACTTTTCCTTAACTCGTATGGAAACATTTCATCAAAACGTTCCAGGCTATGTATATGTCGCTTCAATAACGTATATCTTGTCCAATATGCTAACTCATCCCATGATTAGGTCAAATCCTTCATAACGAGATAAAATCCGCGAAATTTTGTTCATGATGACTCTTTATGGCAGGACCACAATGTAATACTCACTGATGGCGTGTCCACATGGCATTTGAGCTCTTGGTTCATCCCGGGCCAGGGTGATCATGCATTGCTCAGTTGATCTTTTGACGCCATTCCAAAGCCTTCGTGTGCGAATCCTAGACTTGCGGACCACTTCAACAATAGCGCCATCGGTGAAAGCCTTGCTTATCAAGCATTCACTCGCTATCGTCTTTCCCCAGCGTTTTATAACCGAGTCAGGGGGCAGTCGTTTAAGCAGGGATGAAACCTTTCTCTTCCGTCTCTGAATAGACAAAAAATAAGCAGATATAAAACACAGACACGTGCCGCATTGATGTCACAAAAGGAGTCGATGTTTTACTTTATTATTGCTCATTTCAAATATCAAATTCATCGAAAACTGCAAATAAAGAGATGCAACTGTATGAACCTATTTTGTATTCGAGTTATAACTTGCTAACAATGAAGCAATTGAAAAAAACAAGCTTTATTCCTGGGGATTTGTATAAGTACTACTTCATCAGAAATCAAACGATTAAAACACCGTTAAATAAACTCGAGGAATCGTGACTTTTGTCTTTGTGTTGTGTTATTATATGAAACACAGCAAGCAGTTTTGCTTTTTCATAAAATGAATCAAATAGAAGACCGCAAATGGATAAATAATTCGATAAACCCAGTAGCTATATCAATTCTAGTGATTGTTTATATTGGGTTGCGGTCATAAATCATATAGCGGACATGAGTTTATATATTTACCTCACTGAGTCGAACTTCAACTTCCGTTAAATCAGGATAGTTGAGCCTTATTTTCATGATTAAGTTTTAAATGCTGCTCCTTAGTCGCTTGCTTCACGTGTTGTAAGCGCGAGCCAACATATACGGATATTTATATATGTTCATAGCAGTCAGATCTATATTTAGATTTTAGCTTCGTCAGCTTTAGTGTAACGGGTATCTTTGAATGAACGCACCCTACCAATCAATAGTTATCATTTGACGCAAAAGGCTTACTGTAGTAGAGTCGTGAAAGGCGTGCGAGTGTTTGGTTATAGTATAGGAATGCAATCACCGTTTTCTGCAGACATTGAACGATAATTTACTTCGGTTAGACACTTTATAATATAAATACCCGATAAGTTTGGGCGATAATCAGATTCAGATTTCTGACTGTCATTTGGAGTATTATAAATATCTGGAAGTTATTTTCTTCTATTAGTGCCCATTGGACTGGTTATAAAGATGTTAGCTTCACTTTCCATACAAGGATAGAATTCACAGTCTATACTTCTCTCGCGATTTACTATTTATTATACATTTTGTTAAATGAGGTTACGAATAAGTAGGTCATTGATTTAGGACCCTGGTATTTTACAAGTAGACAGTCTTCATGTTTCATTATCTCTCTCCTGATATTATGTCCGTGTTCTGTGTTCATTTTTATTTTTTTTTATGTTGTAATTCTATTTGTACGAAGCATAGAATTGATTGATTGATTGGTTGGTTTGTTGGTTGGTTGGTTGGTTGGTTGGTTGGTTGTTTGGTTGGTTGGTTGGTTGGTTGGTTGGTCAGTTGATTGGTTGGTTGGTTGGTTGTTTGGTTGGTTGATTGATTTATTTATTTATGTATTTATTTATTCATTCGTCGTCCAGGGACTAGTCATTCGCAGATTATTTCACACATAATAAGAATATACACAAAAAGAATCGTATCACTTTATCATTTTCTCAATATTAGTCGCCATAAACAGATTTCGGTCATTGATACATAGAAACCTTATCAAATCTGTTTTTATCATTGCATGAAACGAAATAAGAATATGAAGCGAATTTATCAAGACAGCTATTTACTAAGATCCAAATTTCTCAATGTATTTCAAATTTTGAATTGTTTATATCAGTCAATACTTGTGAAGTGTGAATAGGGTTGGATACTACAGAAGGCTACATGACGCGCAGTAAATAACACATGACATCGTGTACAAAAAATATTTTAATTTTCAAAATTCACATTCCATTAATTCCATACCTCGATTATCACAACTGAATTACAACCCTCATTTGATAGTTACTGTGAAAAAATCTGTAAGGTACACCTAATGACATGTCCTTTTTTGCTTCAAAAAATAAAACCGAAAAAAAAAACAGGAAAACATTCCTAGTACAAGATGCATGGTAAGCAAAAACAGTTTCGATTAGCGTGTTAGAAGAGGCAAAATTAATTGTAATAAATAACTCCATATAAATACACAATTAATATTTTACCCGCTATTTTTGTCAAAACTTTCTTCGTTTCCTCACTTATACAGACATTCGTCACTTAATAAACATTACGATGTGACAATTAATCAAATCTTGTTTACATTTTGAAAAAAAACGCCAGTGTGTAACAATGGTAAAATACTACAGGCAATACACCGCTCAACTAGAGAGCTGTTCTAAGCTCGATCGGTTTCCGCGTTAGAGTAGAATGTCAGCGGCTCCTGATTCAAATCCAGCGGAGACATCAAAATGAATAATAAAATTTTAAACAAATGTAAACTACGAAATCAGAGAGAAGATGAATTTCATCATATTGCGCTTTCTTGACCTTTCCATCGTGTTCCTGTTTGAATATGTTTTGTTGCTAGCCTTGATGTAAGTGGCCGATTGGAACGTGCATTAGTAACACCAATATAAAGACTTTTTCCAGTATATTAGTAACTGACTAATTGTTAAACCTTAAAAAATTGAACGATAACTTTTTTTCGAAACATCTTACCCTAATAAAAGAATATTAAGTAAACTCGCGTGGATCATCATTCTTTGATAATCGTTTCATTAGTCGTTCTGTCTAACATCATCGACACATTTGATACAGCAGATAACCATTGCTTCACTGTATGTTATACACTGGTCAATGGCCGTGAATGGTTAGCGTTGGTTGATGGCGGCTTTGAACTGTAACTAGAAGTATCTTTTTACGAACACTGATATTTTACTGTATTTATGATAAAAAACAGAAACATATATCTATTATTGATTATTTTACTGTTACAATACAAAAACAATCCCACCAGTACGATATTTTAACACTTCTATCTATAACTTTCAACATTACAAATTGTTGATGTCTACATTACAAATTGTTGATGTCAACATTACAAATTGTTGATTTCAACATTACAAATTGTTGATGTTTACATTCAGGACAAAAAGTAACAACAAAGAATCACAGTAAGTAACATGTAATAACAGATAGATGTAAGACGCATACAAGTCGGACTATTATAAAGAATGCTACAATAGAATATATAAATATGATCTGTGATGGGTGCTATGTACACTATATACAGTCCTGTTGATTATACAGTCGTTAGAATGCCAGCATGCTGTCTGTTCACTTACTCATCGGTAGAAAATTGTAAAGGTGCTTGATGGCATCTATTATGATCTATTCCCGATACATAATTACCAAGACATCGAAAACAAAACCGGTACTGACATGATGGGTACTGACAAGTCATGGTTAGACACCCGGCCACATGTTCAATAACACTCCAGCATTTAGGACATGCCCGGCGCATAAGAGCTGTCGAACATCCACGTAGTTTTGGTGACTTATGGAGGAGCGAAATCATGATGTCATCCGGATATACGTTTGTAGATTCTATTTCCTGTTGTTTGATCCTATTTTTGTCGAGCTTGGTTTGAAATGATTTCTTTTCTGTTTTGGACATAGCAGCAGATAATTGGACGGTGTAGGAATCCCATTTGGACCCACATTTGTCTCCCTTGATGGTTGTGACGTATGGGCAAGTGATTGCAGAACTTCCTTTCTCCAGCTCATGCCAGCAATAGTCGCACAGTGCCTGAGGTGCTACAATATCAAAGGCATAACGACATTCAAAACTTTATCACAACTTTCTTTCAAAAGGAAGTACCGTAATGCACTGAATTTAGATAACGTTATCTCGAATAAATTCTGTTTTTAGACAAAATAGCAAATGGTACAGAAGTCTGATGAATAAAGCTTCAGCAGAAAGGATTATTTTTCAAAGACATTCAGAATGAAATGATACGATTTTGGGCGAAGAATTTATCAGTCGATTTTAAAAACACATTTTGAATGAATACTTGGCACCTATCAGTCGAGCTTACTTAGATCACTTTTCCTTAACTCGTATGGAAACATTTCATCAAAACGTTCCAGGCTATGTATATGTCGCTTCAATAACGTATATCTTGTCCAATATGCTAACTCATCCCATGATTAGGTCAAATCCTTCATAACGAGATAAAATCCGCGAAATTTTGTTCATGGTGACTCTTTATGGCAGGACCACAATGTAATACTCACTGATGGCGTGTCCACATGGCATTTGAGCTCTTGGTTCATCCCGGGCCAGGGTGATCATGCATTGCTCAGTTGATCTTTTGACGCCATTCCAAAGCCTTCGTGTGCGAATCCTAGACTTGCGGACCACTTCAACAATAGCGCCATCGGTGAAAGCCTTGCTTATCAAGCATTCACTCGCAATCGTCTTTCCCCAGCGTTTTATAACCGAGTCAGGGGGCAGTCGTTTAAGCAGGGATGAAACCTTTCTCTTCCGTCTCTGAATAGACAAAATATAAGCAGATATAAAACACAGACACGTGCCGCATTGATGTCACAAAAGGAGTCGATGTTTTACTTTATTATTGCTCATTTCAAATATCAAATTCATCGAAAACTGCAAATAAAGAGATGCAACTGTATGAACCTATTTTGTATTCGAGTTATAACTTGCTAACAATGAAGCAATTGAAAAAAAAAACAAGCTTTATTCCTGGGGATTTGTATGAGTACTACTTCATCAGAAATCAAACGATTAAAACACCGTTAAATAAACTCGAGGAATCGTGACTTTTGTCTTTGTGTTGTGTTATTATATGAAACACAGCAAGCAATTTTGCTTTTTCATAAAATGAATCAAATAGAAGACCGCAAATGGATAAATAATTCGATAAAACCAGTAGTTATATCAATTCTAGTGATTGTTTATATTGGGTTGCGGTCATAAATCATATAGCGGACATGAGTTTATATATTTACCTCACTGAGTCGAACTTCAACTTCCGTTAAATCAGGATAGTTGAGCCTTATTTTCATGATTAAGTTTTAAATGCTGCTCCTTAGTCGCTTGCTTCACGTGTTGTAAGCGCGAGCCAACATATACGGATATTTATATATGTTCATAGCAGTCAGATCTATATTTAGATTTTAGCTTCGTCAGCTTTAGTGTAACGGGTATCTTTGAATGAACGCACCCTACCAATCAATAGTTATCATTTGACGCAAAAGGCTTACTGTAGTAGAGTCGTGAAAGGCGTGCGAGTGTTTGGTTATGGTATAGGAATGCAATCACCGTTTTCTGCAGACATTGAACGATAATTTACTTCGGTTAGACACTTTATAATATAAATACCCGATAAGTTTGGGCGATAATCAGATTCAGATTTCTGACTGTCATTTGGAGTATTATAAATATCTGGAAGTTATTTTCTTCTATTAGTGCCCATTGGACTGGTTATAAAGATGTTAGCTTCACTTTCCATACAAGGATAGAATTCACAGTCTATACTTCTCTCGCGATTTACTATTTATTATACATTTTGTTAAATGAGGTTACGAATAAGTAGGTCATTGATTTAGGACCCTGGTATTTTACAAGTAGACAGTCTTCATGTTTCATTATCTCTCTCCTGATATTATGTCCGTGTTCTGTGTTCATTTTTATTTTTTTTTATGTTGTAATTCTATTTGTACGAAGCATAGAATTGATTGATTGATTGGTTGGTTTGTTGGTTGGTTGGTTGGTTGGTTGGTTGGTTGATTGGTTGGTTGGTTGTGTTGGTTGGTTGGTTGTTTGGTTGGTTGGTTGGTTGGTTGGTTGGTCAGTTGATTGGTTGGTTGGTTGGTTGTTTGGTTGGTTGATTGATTTATTTATTTATGTATTTATTTATTCATTCGTCGTCCAGGGACTAGTCATTCGCAGATTATTTCACACATAATAAGAATATACACAAAAAGAATCGTATCACTTTATCATTTTCTCAATATTAGTCGCCATAAACAGATTTCGGTCATTGATATATAGAAACCTTATCAAATCTGTTTTTATCATTGCATGAAACGAAATAAGAATATGAAGCGAATTTATCAAGACAGCTATTTACTAAGATCCAAATTTCTCAATGTATTTCAAATTTTGAATTGTTTATATCAGTCAATACTTGTGAAGTGTGAATAGGGTTGGATACTACAGAAGGCTACATGACGCGCAGTAAATAACACATGACATCGTGTACAAAAAATATTTTAATTTTCAAAATTCACATTCCATTAATTCCATACCTCGATTATCACAACTGAATTACAACCCTCATTTGATAGTTACTGTGAAAAAATCTGTAAGGTACACCTAATGACATGTCCTTTTTTGCTTCAAAAAATAAAACCGAAAAAAAAAACAGGAAAACATTCCTAGTACAAGATGCATGGTAAGCAAAAACAGTTTCGATTAGCGTGTTAGAAGAGGCAAAATTAATTGTAATAAATAACTCCATATAAATACACAATTAATATTTTACCCGCTATTTTTGTCAAAACTTTCTTCGTTTCCTCACTTATACAGACATTCGTCACTTAATAAACATTACGATGTGACAATTAATCAAATCTTGTTTACATTTTGAAAAAAAACGCCAGTGTGTAACAATGGTAAAATACTACAGGCAATACACCGCTCAACTAGAGAGCTGTTCTAAGCTCGATCGGTTTCCGCGTTAGAGTAGAATGTCAGCGGCTCCTGATTCAAATCCAGCGGAGACATCAAAATGAATAATAAAATTTTAAACAAATGTAAACTACGAAATCAGAGAGAAGATGAATTTCATCATATTGCGCTTTCTTGACCTTTCCATCGTGTTCCTGTTTGAATATGTTTTGTTGCTAGCCTTGATGTAAGTGGCCGATTGGAACGTGCATTAGTAACACCAATATAAAGACTTTTTCCAGTATATTAGTAACTGACTAATTGTTAAACCTTAAAAAATTGAACGATAACTTTTTTTCGAAACATCTTACCCTAATAAAAGAATATTAAGTAAACTCGCGTGGATCATCATTCTTTGATAATCGTTTCATTAGTCGTTCTGTCTAACATCATCGACACATTTGATACAGCAGATAACCATTGCTTCACTGTATGTTATACACTGGTCAATGGCCGTGAATGGTTAGCGTTGGTTGATGGCGGCTTTGAACTGTAACTAGAAGTATCTTTTTACGAACACTGATATTTTACTGTATTTATGATAAAAAACAGAAACATATATCTATTATTGATTATTTTACTGTTACAATACAAAAACAATCCCACCAGTACGATATTTTAACACTTCTATCTATAACTCAACATTACAAAATGTTACAAATTGTTGATGTCTACATTACAAATTGTTGATGTCAACATTACAAATTGTTGATTTCAACATTACAAATTGTTGATGTTTACATTCAGGACAAAAAGTAACAACAAAGAATCACAGTAAGTAACATGTAATAACAGATAGATGTAAGACGCATACAAGTCGGACTATTATAAAGAATGCTACAATAGAATATATAAATATGATCTGTGATGGGTGCTATGTACACTATATACAGTCCTGTTGATTATACAGTCGTTAGAATGCCAGCATGCTGTCTGTTCACTTACTCATCGGTAGAAAATTGTAAAGGTGCTTGATGGCATCTATTATGATCTATTCCCGATACATAATTACCAAGACATCGAAAACAAAACCGGTACTGACATGATGGGTACTGACAAGTCATGGTTAGACACCCGGCCACATGTTCAATAACACTCCAGCATTTAGGACATGCCCGGCGCATAAGAGCTGTCGAACATCCACGTAGTTTTGGTGACTTATGGAGGAGCGAAATCATGATGTCATCCGGATATACGTTTGTAGATTCTATTTCCTGTTGTTTGATCCTATTTTTGTCGAGCTTGGTTTGAAATGATTTCTTTTCTGTTTTGGACATAGCAGCAGATAATTGGACGGTGTAGGAATCCCATTTGGACCCACATTTGTCTCCCTTGATGGTTGTGACGTATGGGCAAGTGATTGCAGAACTTCCTTTCTCCAGCTCATGCCAGCAATAGTCGCACAGTGCCTGAGGTGCTACAATATCAAAGGCATAACGACATTCAAAACTTTATCACAACTTTCTTTCAAAAGGAAGTACCGTAATGCACTGAATTTAGATAACGTTATCTCGAATAAATTCTGTTTTTAGACAAAATAGCAAATGGTACAGAAGTCTGATGAATAAAGCTTCAGCAGAAAGGATTATTTTTCAAAGACATTCAGAATGAAATGATACGATTTTGGGCGAAGAATTTATCAGTCGATTTTAAAAACACATTTTGAATGAATACTTGGCACCTATCAGTCGAGCTTACTTAGATCACTTTTCCTTAACTCGTATGGAAACATTTCATCAAAACGTTCCAGGCTATGTATATGTCGCTTCAATAACGTATATCTTGTCCAATATGCTAACTCATCCCATGATTAGGTCAAATCCTTCATAACGAGATAAAATCCGCGAAATTTTGTTCATGGTGACTCTTTATGGCAGGACCACAATGTAATACTCACTGATGGCGTGTCCACATGGCATTTGAGCTCTTGGTTCATCCCGGGCCAGGGTGATCATGCATTGCTCAGTTGATCTTTTGACGCCATTCCAAAGCCTTCGTGTGCGAATCCTAGACTTGCGGACCACTTCAACAATAGCGCCATCGGTGAAAGCCTTGCTTATCAAGCATTCACTCGCAATCGTCTTTCCCCAGCGTTTTATAACCGAGTCAGGGGGCAGTCGTTTAAGCAGGGATGAAACCTTTCTCTTCCGTCTCTGAATAGACAAAATATAAGCAGATATAAAACACAGACACGTGCCGCATTGATGTCACAAAAGGAGTCGATGTTTTACTTTATTATTGCTCATTTCAAATATCAAATTCATCGAAAACTGCAAATAAAGAGATGCAACTGTATGAACCTATTTTGTATTCGAGTTATAACTTGCTAACAATGAAGCAATTGAAAAAAAAAACAAGCTTTATTCCTGGGGATTTGTATGAGTACTACTTCATCAGAAATCAAACGATTAAAACACCGTTAAATAAACTCGAGGAATCGTGACTTTTGTCTTTGTGTTGTGTTATTATATGAAACACAGCAAGCAATTTTGCTTTTTCATAAAATGAATCAAATAGAAGACCGCAAATGGATAAATAATTCGATAAAACCAGTAGTTATATCAATTCTAGTGATTGTTTATATTGGGTTGCGGTCATAAATCATATAGCGGACATGAGTTTATATATTTACCTCACTGAGTCGAACTTCAACTTCCGTTAAATCAGGATAGTTGAGCCTTATTTTCATGATTAAGTTTTAAATGCTGCTCCTTAGTCGCTTGCTTCACGTGTTGTAAGCGCGAGCCAACATATACGGATATTTATATATGTTCATAGCAGTCAGATCTATATTTAGATTTTAGCTTCGTCAGCTTTAGTGTAACGGGTATCTTTGAATGAACGCACCCTACCAATCAATAGTTATCATTTGACGCAAAAGGCTTACTGTAGTAGAGTCGTGAAAGGCGTGCGAGTGTTTGGTTATGGTATAGGAATGCAATCACCGTTTTCTGTGGACACGGAACAATAATTTATTTTCTGTTAGACACTTTATAATATAGGCAAATACCCGACAAATTTGGGCGATAATCAGATTCAGATTTCTGTCATTTGGAGTATTATAAATATCTGGAAGTTATTTTCTTCAATTAGTGCCCATTGGACTGGTTATAAAGATGTTAGCTTCACTTTCCATACAAGGATGGAATTCACAGTCTATACTTCTCTCGCGATTTACTATCTATTATACATTTTGTTAAATGAGGTTACGAATAAGTAGGTCATTGATTTAGGACCCTGGTATTTTACAAGTAGACAGTCTTCATGTTTCATTATCTCTCTCCTGATATTATGTCCGTGTTCTGTGTTCATTTTTTTAATTTTTTTTTATGTTGTAATTCTATTTGTACGAAGCATAGAATTGATTGATTGATTGATTGATTGATTGATTGGTTGGTTGGTTGGTTGGTTGGTTGGTTGGTTGGTTGGTTGGTTGGTTGGTTGATTGATTGATTGGTTGGTTGGTTGGTTGGTTGGTTGATTGGTTGGTTGGTTGGTTGGTTGGTTGGTTGTTTGGTTGGTTGGTTGGTTGGTTGGTTGGTTGTTTGGTTGGTCAGTTGATTGGTTGGTTGGTTGGTTGTTTGGTTGGTTAATTGATTTATTTATTTATGTATTTATTTATTCATTCGTCGTCCAGGGACTAGTCATTCGCAGATTATTTCACACATAATAAGAATATACACAAAAAGAATCGTATCACTTTATCATTTTCTCAATATTAGTCGCCATAAACAGATTTCGGTCATTGATATATAGAAACCTTATCAAATCTGTTTTTATCATTGCATGAAACGAAATAAGAATATGAAGCGAATTTATCAAGACAGCTATTTACTAAGATCCAAATTTCTCAATGTATTTCAAATTTTGAATTGTTTATATCAGTCAATACTTGTGAAGTGTGAACAGGGTTGGATACTACAGAAGGCTACATGACGCGCAGTAAATAACACATGACATCGTGTACAAAAAATATTTTAATTTTCAAAATTCACATTCCATTAATTCCATACCTCGATTATCACAACTGAATTACAACCCTCATTTGATAGTTACTGTGAAAAAATCTGTAAGGTACACCTAATGGCATGTCCTTTTTTGCTTCAAAAAATAAAACCGAAAAAAAAACAGGAAAACATTCCTAGTACAAGATGCATGGTAAGCAAAAACAGTTTCGATTAGCGTGTTAGAAGAGGCAAAATTAATTGTAATAAATAACTCCATATAAATACACAATTAATATTTTACCCGCTATTTTTGTCAAAACTTTCTTCGTTTCCTCACTTATACAGACATTCGTCACTTAATAAACATTACGATGTGACAATTAATCAAATCTTGTTTACATTTTGAAAAAAAACGCCAGTGTGTAACAATGGTAAAATACTACAGGCAATACACCGCTCAACTAGAGAGCTGTTCTAAGCTCGATCGGTTTCCGCGTTAGAGTAGAATGTCAGCGGCTCCTGATTCAAATCCAGCGGAGACATCAAAATGAATAATAAAATTTTAAACAAATGTAAACTACGAAATCAGAGAGAAGATGAATTTCATCATATTGCGCTTTCTTGACCTTTCCATCGTGTTCCTGTTTGAATATGTTTTGTTGCTAGCCTTGATGTAAGTGGCCGATTGGAACGTGCATTAGTAACACCAATATAAAGACTTTTTCCAGTATATTAGTAACTGACTAATTGTTAAACCTTAAAAAATTGAACGATAACTTTTTTTCGAAACATCTTACCCTAATAAAAGAATATTAAGTAAACTCGCGTGGATCATCATTCTTTGATAATCGTTTCATTAGTCGTTCTGTCTAACATCATCGACACATTTGATACAGCAGATAACCATTGCTTCACTGTATGTTATACACTGGTCAATGGCCGTGAATGGTTAGCGTTGGTTGATGGCGGCTTTGAACTGTAACTAGAAGTATCTTTTTACGAACACTGATATTTTACTGTATTTATGATAAAAAACAGAAACATATATCTATTATTGATTATTTTACTGTTACAATACAAAAACAATCCCACCAGTACGATATTTTAACACTTCTATCTATAACTTTCAACATTACAAATTGTTGATGTCTACATTACAAATTGTTGATGTCAACATTACAAATTGTTGATTTCAACATTACAAATTGTTGATGTTTACATTCAGGACAAAAAGTAACAACAAAGAATCACAGTAAGTAACATGTAATAACAGATAGATGTAAGACGCATACAAGTCGGACTATTATAAAGAATGCTACAATAGAATATATAAATATGATCTGTGATGGGTGCTATGTACACTATATACAGTCCT